>NW_028249008.1:70000-106090 GCF_964263255.1 Lissotriton vulgaris | reverse complement strand
TGTCCTGGGAAAACATACACCCAGTCCCCAGGGGGCTGAACAGTGCAGCTGGCAGACCTAAAGACATAATACTGGTACTTCAGCCTAGCCTGTCGGAATCGGACAAGGAGCTTATGGAGGCGGAATTTTCCACCGATGAAGTAGCGCTCGCTATCCGCTCACTTCGTTCTGGGAAGGCCTCAGGTCCGAATGGTATACCAGTTGAACTGTACAAGCTGTGCCCTGACAAAATGGCGCTGCATCTTCGTCGGATGTTCTCGGCATCGCGAGATCTCGGGTCTCTTCCCCGGGATCAGAGACTGGCGTCCATTGTGGTCATCCATAAAGATGGCAAGCCCCGTGAACACTGTTCATCGTTGTGAGAAGTTGGCCTGGTATATAATGCTCACTAATTCTTAGAAATCACTTTGTACCATGCCAAGCAACCCTTATGATGATGGTTGTAATTCAACCTTGTAGACCAGTTATCCTAGTGGTAACGTGGACAAAGCAGTCTTAGGCTAAACTCTGAAAGGCATGTGAAGCCAGCTGTTATACCATACACAACCCCCTTGAATACCGAATGAAAGGGACACCACACAGATATATATTGAAAATATATATTGATTTATTAACTATAAAATCCCCTGGACTCTTTATGAGCACAGAAGCACAAGCGTTAAATCACAAGACAGTTTAAAATACACAAAAGTTGCACAATATGGATGAGCCCTAGGGGCCACCTAAACCATATACTAAGAAAGTGGTATAAGAGATACCAATAGGAAAGGGAACAGGCCTAGGGCCTTGGGAATCGCTGGAGCTATTCGAGACTAGCAGTGACTAAGTCGGGAAAGGCCCGCGGGACTCGGGTGCAGTGTTCAAAGTGCACGCACTTTCCAATGTAAAGTCTATGGTGCGTAAAAAGTACACAAAGTTAGTTTAAAGGCACTTCCGCTGAACCTAGAGGAACAAAACTTAAGACACAGACCCTAGAGGTGTGTACCAGTGTAGGGACACCGGCGTTGCAATGTTACCTCACCCACAGGAAGTGGGTGCACAGGGTCGAAGTGGCGTCGGGTTTTGACACGCAGGTTCTTGGCGCTTGAAGCTGAAGATGCTGCAGGCGATGTGAAGGAGAAGTGTCCGGTGGATCCAAGGGTGGATCTGAAGTGGTGAAGACCTGAAAGCAGAGGGGACAATGTTCAAAGTCACTGACCAGTGACCACCGTGGAACCAGATTGGAACCAGGCAAAGTCGGGTGCAAACAGGTGATGAGGTGTTGCTTCTCTCTGCAGCCACGTGGACACCAAGAGGTCAAGGACGTCCAGGAGTCGATCACGAGCTGTCCCTCGAAGGCTCTAGCTGATGGCGGTGTCGGCAACTCGATTGAAGCAAACAAGCCTTGGCTAATGCAAGCCACGGGGAAAGTGAAAAAGGCTTATTACTCGGACCAGCAAGGTTAGAGCGGGTACTCCTTTCTACAGGAGTGAGGGCAGGTCTGGAGCAACCAGACCCACAGTGTAAATTGTAGGTTTCGTCACCAAGATGGCCGCTGATCACGTGACAAGCGGCCGGGATGGCGAGTCGAGTGGCACAAAGCAAAAGGGCCCCACGCAGATCGTGGAGATGCTGGAGGGCTGATCTTTGGTGCAAATGCTGCTCGGTTGTGGGGCTTCTTAAACCCCAAAGCACAGAGTCGAGGGTGCCTCGGGTGCTGCGCAGTCAGCGTCTCGGGGGTCTTTCAAGATGTCCGCTCCCATGTCTCTCGGTGCCTCCACGGGTCCCTTCTTTGCAGGGACTGTGGATCGGGCTGGGAGAAGTCTGGGAAGCTGGGTCTTGTCAGGCTCTGCACTCGGGCTCGGGCGGGAGGCGGCGGCAAAGCAGATGTCGAGGTGCTGGGTGATGCCTGTGTTCACAGGGTGGCCCCTCCTAGGCCACAAGGGAGATTCTCTTCAGTCTTCTGTGCAGCAGAATGTCGAAGTCCAGTCTTCTTCTTGTTTAAAGTTGATTTCAGGATGATCTGCTGTGCAATGGCACTGCTCCCACTCTTATTCCCAATCTGAGGGGTGGATCTCCTGCTAGGTCCCTCCCCTATGGGTGGGACCAGGAAGGGGGGTGGTTACACCCCCTCTCCTTTGTCCAGCTCCTCGCCAGGACTGGGGCTGGAAAGCCCCAGAACCGGTTTGGGCTGGCTTATGCACAGGGACACATTGTGTGCCCCAGGCATGTCTCAATCTATTCAGCCCTGTCCTACCCAATACACAAAACCCTGTCTGGGGTGGTGCTCGCACCTCCCCAGGCAGGAAACCCTTTGTCCAGGCCCTCCTCGCTGGAAGGACTCCCAGCAGCAGGAGGTCAGACATGTGTCCGTGGTGGCAGCATCCATTTTGTGATGCTGAGGCTCTGTTTAACTTTAACCGGGGTTAAGGCTACACACATGTCGTGTCCCTCTAGAAGGGTGGAATGCTATCCCCGTCGCCAGAACTGGCGAGGGGATAGTATTCCAATTCGTATGACACCTTACTTGACATGTTTTGATAAAGCCAAACCAAAGATAGCAAATAACCGCGAGGATTATAATGCACTTAAGAGTATATGGTATGGCAATATCCCGGAACAGCTTAGGGAGTGGTTCCCGACAGCTGCAGACAGGCTCAGCTCATGCTATAGCACCATCTCACATATTTCCAAGCACTCTGCCTCCAGGATTGATGAGGCCTTCCATAGGAGTGGCTGATAGGAACATATGTGTCCAGTTTAGGGTTAGGCACAGGCATACTGTACCTAAGTAAGAGGTGATTACACCAACTTACCCCAGCTGAGTGATCAGCCAGTTGTGTCAAATATGGAGGCCAGGCCAGGGGTGGCACAATACATGCTGCAGCCCCTGGTAGGCCTTGGCTACACCTATGCCCTGGGTACCTACTATGGTACACTGTTACAGGGGCCTATAAGGTGAACCAATTCCAATTGTGTTATGCACCTAAGGTACATGGAGTCCATTTTAAGGAGAGAGCAATCAGCCTGGGGCCCTGAATAGCAGGATCCCAGGCCAACTAAGTCAAAAACCAGCTAAACACCAGGCAAAAAGTTTGGGGGTAACCATAGTCAGATATCCACCTTCCTACAATCGTATCGGCCGATTTCGCTCCTGAATGTGGAAGCTAAAATCCTGGCGAAGCTCCTGGCAAGCCGGCTGATTACGGTGATCAGTGACTTGATCCATCCGGACCAATCCGGCTTCATCCCCCATCGCAATACCGCGCTCAATCTTCGCCGTCTTCATGGCGTCTTGGCACGAGCGGTGTCTCTTGAGGAGCCGGCCATCTTGGTTTTACTTGATGCCTCAATGGCCTTCGATACGGTGGAGTGGCCATATTTGTGGGCAGCCATTGCTAAGTTCGGTTTTGGCCCTAAGTTCATCGGGTGGGTCAGGCTACTGTATGAGCAACCACTGGCTCAGGTTGTCGTCAATGGCAGAGCCTCGGAACCCTTTGCTCTCGGACGCGGCACGAGACAGGGGTGCCTTTTGTCGCCACTCCTTTTCGCGCTTGCCCTTAAACCCCTGGCCGCATGGCTCCGCTGGGAACCTTTGCTCAAGGGCATTCGATGGTCCCCTGACTTCGAGGATCGTATATCGCTATATGCCGATGACATATTGTTGTACCTTACCTCTCCCCGCAAATCATTGGGTGTCCTATTCGACGTCTTGAGTTCCTTTGGGAAGAACTCTGGTTTAGTTATTAATTGGGCCAAGTCTTGTATCTACCCACTCAAGGGAGACTTACCCTCTCTACCCTGCATCTGCCCGATACCCGTTTCTAGAGTCGGCTTTAAATACTTGGGGATCTACATTTCATTGGACCCCACAGTCCGCTATGAGCGGAATTTGTTACCTCCACTTTCCCGGCTTAGGTCAGATGTTGCGGCGTGGTGTGGTTTGCCTTGGTCCCCCTTGGGAAGAGCAGCCCTGTTCAAGATGATGTCTCCCCCCCGATTCTTGTATGCCACCCAAAACACACTTGATTTGGTGCCGGCTAGCTATTTCCGCGAAATTGAGGGCCTACAGAGGAACCTGGTTTGGAGCGGTCGACCGCGCATTGCATTGGCAAAATTGACTTTGCCCTGGTATGACGGTGGTATTGCGTTGCCTGATATTAAACGCTACTACTGGGCATCCCAACTAAGTGCTGTTAACCATGCCATGTACGGTCCTGTTCTGAATCCCGCATTCAAGATGGATAGGTGGCAGCTGCCCTTGGGCGACTATAACAGAGCACTCTACTCTAGAGCCGCTAGGAAGAACCTGACAGGTCCCACTGGGGTGGCGGTGCGAATATGTCAAGTCAAGTCAAATAATTTGTATAGCGCGCTACATACCCAGAGGGTCTCAAGGCGCTTGGAGAGGGTGGGGAATTACTTGTCGAATATCCAGGTTTTAAGTTGCTTTCTGAATGCTAGGTGGTTCTGAGTTAGGCGAATGTGAGTGGGAAGTGTGTTCCAGGTTTTAGCCGCTAGGTAGGAGAAGGATCTTCCCCCCATGGTGGTTTTGTTGATGCGAGGTACAGCAGCATGGGCTTGGTTGGAAGAGCGAAGTTGGCGGGAGGGGGTGTAGAAGGAGAGTCGTGTGTTGAGGCATTCTGCTCCAAGTTCGTAAAGTGCTTTGTGTGCGTGGGTTAGGAGGCGGAATGTTATCCTCATATTGATGGGGAGCCAGTGGAGGTCTTTCAGGTGACCAGAAATGTGGTCTTTACGCGGGATGTCAAGTATGAGTCTGGCTGATGCGTTCTGGATGCGTTGGAGTTTTTTCTGAGGTTTTGTGGTGGTACCGGCGTAAAGGGTGTTTCCGTAGTCCAGGCGGCTTGTAACCAGTGCGTGGGTGACCGTTTTTCTAGTTTTAGTGGGGATCCAGCGAAATGTTTTTTTGAGCATGCGAAGAATGTTGAAGCAAGATGATGAGACGGCGTTGACTTGTCTGGTCATCGAGAGTGAGGAGTCCAGGATGACTCCCAGGTTCCGTGCGTGGTCCGTCGGGATGGGTGCTTTCCCAAGGGCCTCTGGCCACCAAGAATCGTCCCAGGCAGAGGGGGAGGTACCTAAGATAAGGACTTCTGTTTTGTCTGAGTTCAGTTTCAGACGGCTGTGCTTCATCCACTCGGCTACTTCTTTCATTCCTTCCTGTAGATTGGTTTTGGCGATGTTAGGGTCTTTGGTGAGTGAGAGGATCAGTTGGGTGTCATCAGCGTAGGAGATGATGTTGAGGTTGTGTTGGCGAGCGATGGCCGCAAGGGGGCTCATGTATACGTTGAAGAGGGTGGGGCTGAGTGAAGATCCTTGTGGCACGCCACAAATGACTTCAGTGGCCTCTGACTTGAATGGTGGGAGGCGGACTCTCTGAGTTCTTCCTGTAAGAAATGAGGTGATCCAATCCAGTGCTTTTCCTTGGATACCGATGTTTCTGAGGCGTTGTAATAGGGTACTATGACAGACTGTGTCGAAGGCTGCGGAGAGGTCGAGGAGGATGAGGGCGACTGTGTCTCCATTGTCCAGTAGAGTTTGAATGTCGTCTGTTGCTGCGATGAGTGCGGTCTCAGTGCTGTGTTTGGCTCGGAAGCCGGACTGTGAGGAGTCGAGGGATTTGTTGGTTTCGAGGAAGGCGGCGAGCTGGTTGTTGACAGCTTTCTCGATGACTTTGGCCGGAAATGGTAGGAGCGAGATGGGGCGGTAGTTTTTGAGTTCGGTGGGGTCTGCTGTGGGTTTTTTCAGAAGGGCGCTGAGTTCGGCGTGTTTCCAGCTTTCCGGGAAGGTGGTGGAGTTGAGGGAGCAGTTGATGACGTCTCGGAGGTGTGGTGCTTTGATGGAATCTGCTTTGTTGAAGATGTGGTGAGGGCATGGGTCTGTGGGGGATCCTGAATGAATGGAATTCATCAGGCGGATGGTGTCCTCGGTGGAGATTGGGTTCCAGTCGTTAAGGATGTTCAAGGGGGGTGAAGGTACGGCAGAAGGTTGGGTGGGTTGGTCTCCGGGTTGGTTGTCGAAGCTGTTGTGGATGTCTGCGATTTTGTTGTAGAAAAACGAACTTAGGGAGTCGCAAAGGGTTTGAGAGGGAGTGATGTCGTTGGAGTTGGCAGTGGGGTTGGTAAATTCTTTGACGATGTTGAATAATTCCTTGCTGTTGTGGGCGTTGTTGTCTAGTCGGTCTTTGAATGCGGCTTTCTTGGCAGTCCGGATCAGTTGGTGGTGTATGCGGGTCTTTTTTTCAGGCCTTCTCAAGGGAGCGACAGAGTTTCTTGGATTTCTTAAGATCATCGTTGAACCAGGGGGCGTTTTTGCTGCCTAATTTGATTTGACGTTTTTTCAAAGGTGATAGGTTGTCGGCGCTGTTGGTTAACCATTGAGTGAGGTTGATGGCTGCTTGGTTGGCATTCGAAGAGTGGGCAGGGGGGTTTTGAAGAAGCGATGAGGAGATCTGGTCGATGGTGATTTTGTTCCAGTTTCTTCGCAAAGTGGGTTGAGGATGGTTGTGGGTTGTGGTCTTTTTGCAGGTAAAGTGAACGCAGCTGTGGTCCGTCCAATGGAGAACTGTGGTGTGACTGAAGGAGATATGTTTGCTGGAGGTGAAGATAGGGTCGAGTGTGTGGCCTGCGTAGTGAGTGGGGGTATTGACAAGTTGTATGAGTCCGAGGTTGGTGAGATTGTCAAGAAGGGTGGTGGCGTTGCTGTCGTTGCTATTATCTAGGTGAAAATTGAGGTCTCCCAGTAGAATATAGTCCTCGGAGGGGAGGGCGTGTGGGGTGATGAAGTCAGTGATGTCTTCAATGAATTGTGCACAGGGTCCTGGTGGTCTGTAGAGTAGGGTGCCTCTGAGTGTGGTCTTGGGGTCGGTGTGAATCTGGAAGTGAAGGTGCTCGGCGCTAGCGAGGTTGACGTCTGAGCTGGTTGAGATGCGGATGGAATTCTTATGGACGATGGCGATGCCTCCTCCTGTTTGCTTGGTGCGGTCTTTTCGGATGATCTTGTAGCCTTCCGGGATGGCGATGGTGATGTCTGGGGCTGAGGAGGCGTTCATCCATGTTTCTGTTAGGAAGGCGACGTCCGGAGAGATGGTGTCTAGTAGATTCCACAGGTCGATGGCGTGTCTGTGGACCGAACGGGTGTAAGCAGGATGCATTTAAGGTGGTTGGTGTCGGATCTCTGTTTGGTATTAGTGGATGAGGAGTTGGTGTTGGTGCTGTCATACTTGCAGGAGTTGTTGCATGTGAACGGTCCATGGGTGTGTCCAGGAGCGGCTTGGGCGCAGTTGGGGAGTCGGCCGGGGTTAAGGGCTAAGAGGGCGGAGGCGTCGTATGTGATGCGGGAGGGATGGGAGGAGCGGGGGCCAGGGGGTCTGGCGCTGGGCGCGGTCCAGGCGCGGACGGGCGTAGACGGGCTTACCTTTGGCACATCTTCGGCGCGGCCGCAGCGCGTGGACGCTGCGTGTGGGTCCATCTGTCCATAAATGGATAGTGGGGGGGGGCGGAGCGTGGGAGGGTCAGCTTGGGAGGCGGGAGCGGGGAGGAGACACGGGGACAGGTAAACAGATACAACAACAGCAAAATGGCGGTGGGGTAGCGCGATTCTAAGCAGGGGCACAGTCGATCTTAAAATTGCCAAAATGCAGTACACGCGCTAAAGTTGCCACTAAGCAGGAGCACTGAGCAAATTAATAAATTAAATTATTCCGCTGAAAAACGATACCAGGCAAATGCAGATTAAAATTAATTAATTAGAGTAAAATGATACCAAGCGCTATACAGGAGCGCTATGCACAAGTGATACCAGGCGCTATGCAGCTGCACTATCTCTGGAAGGCAGGGATCGAGGAGGAGTGAGTGGGAGCGACCTCTGAATGCGAGAGCCAGACGGTAGTGCAACCACGGCTACGGGATGGACGGGATGGACGGACAAGCTGACTAGAGCGACCCCCTTATATGTTGCGGCGAAACTGGGTGGTCTATGGACGTCGAAGGGATTTGATAGATGGGACCTTATTGGTATCAGTAAAGTGGGCGACCTCTGGGCCAAGGACAGAGTTAAGACCTTTGATGAACTCAAACAGGAGTATAAATTGGGTGACAGGGAATACTTCCGTTATCTCCAAGTTCGACACGCACTCGAATCGGTTTTCCCAGCTGGAACTACGATCCCGGAGTCTTCCCCCCTGGAAGATAGAGTGCTGGACGGGTACGTCCCTGACAGCAGTATCTCTCTTATTTATTAACGACCGCTCGGACCTTCTTGCACAACTTCGGGGTGCCTGGACTGGCGATGGGCTGGAGTTGGACGATGAAGACTGGCAGGCTGCGATATCCTCCCCTAAAGAGGTCGCGATTCCGGCACGTCTAAGACTGGTGCAACGGAAGATTCTGCACCGTGTCTATGTCACGGGTCCACGTTTGATACATATGGGTTATTCTGTGGATGGGCTGTGTAGGCGTGGTTGTGGTATGCTGGCTACATTCCTTCACATTATATGGGAATGTCCGGAAAAGGTGGTTTTCTGGAATCGTGTGCATGAGGTGATGGGTGAAGTGACGGGTGTTGAGTTATTGCCTGAGGCCAGACGCTGCCTGTTGAATATTTGGGAACCGAATGACTGCACTGCTGCTCAGACTCAATGGGTCACACTGGGCAATATGATTGGGAAACGAGACATAGCTCAATTGTGGGGATCTCAGAGGGCACCATCAGTCTCAACGTGGAAAGAAAACATGGACTGGTCCATGTTTAGAGAAAAGATTGTATATGTCTCCTGTGGTAGGTCCAAGAAGTGGGGAAGGATCTGGGGTCAATGGAATTCGTACCGTGGAGAGATCTGCACTCCCCCCTTCATTGAAGCTCCTGATATTCCCCACTTCCCTTGACTGCGCGTTTCAGATTCTTAGCTTCCTGTTGTATGTGATGTATCGTTTTGCTCTCGCCCCCCCCCCACTCCAAGATCTCTCCTTTATTCATAGCACTGTTTATTAATCATTTGTCCCCCCCTACCGTATGAGACAGTCACTACATTGCACAATACCGCCTCGATTCTTTTTTATGTTCAGTTTTTGTTACTTATTTATAAAAAATATAAAATTTAAAACCTTTCAATTATCCTCTTGTTGCCACATGCTTTCCAACACATCGTGACTTTTCGCTGCCGGGCCCTCGGGTTGTCGGCTGATGAGCTGTGTATTATCGTGCTACTGATGTTGCGTGTAACTGACCAGCCCCCGTGGTTGTAGAACTGTAACTACTTTTTTTTTACAAAATAAAGGTTTTAAAAAAAAAAAATACTAGTACTTCAAAATACGGATTGAGAGTTATCCACGCTAATTGTGTGTGATTCATTTCGCTTTGTCCAGTCCCATAATTAATATATACATTATTAGTGGCAGAATGGGATTCCAAAGGTTGCACAGTAAAGCACAATATGCTTTGGAAACAAGTGGCAAAGCTGAAAAAAGGCCTTCTAAGGGCTGATGTTATTCATACATTGAGTCAACAATGTGCTGGTGTTCATGTTGAAGGGAATTCAATGGCAGATAGCCGACAGGGCAACAGATCGTACCGCTGCCATTGATGCAATAACTCTCTAGCACGAGGATAGACGGAACAACTATGATAGCTGTCAATGCCACGTGCAATAGCTCAGCCCTGCCGAAAGTCTTTCCACTCATGTACCCTTATAAGTTAGATGCACAAACCATTCAGATTCCAGGAGTGGGGGCTAGAGTAATACCAAAACACTGATCGCAGCTTGGGATTGATACTAACTACACTGGAGGGTTTGGGATCAGCTCATGCAGGGATTGCTGCTACAGATTCACCACTAAAACAATGCTATTGGTGGCCAGGTCTTACGAAACAGAACAAGGACTTTTTCCTTAACTGTGGTGACTCCACAGTGGCACGACCAGCACTGACACCTCTATTGATCTCAGACAAGCCTTTGGTTTGTGATTATCTGGACCGCTGTGGCCCATTACAATAAGATGGGGCTTACAAGTACATCTTGGTGGCAGTGGATTCATGCTCCAGTTTCCTGTGGGATCGGCAACAGCGCTCGGCTGACTCTCGAACTGTTATAGAGGATTTGTGAGTCTTTATCGGGACATATGCAATTGGCACACTACATTCGACCAGTATCCAGCGTTTATCTCTCGGCCTTACAAGGAAGACATTGGGAAGTTTGGGTGTGGCCTTGTGGTACTCCTCCCTCTACCATGCCAAGGGAAATTTGGTTGTTGAGAGGGAGAACCAGGACATAAAGCAATCCTTAACAGTGAGGGTATTAGGTTGGAGTGCCAGTGGGGTCAATCACCTATATGGGGTCAAGAGACCACTTAACAAAATGCCAAGAAAATCACTGGGGGGGGGGGGGGGTCGAACACCTTATGAACTCCTGTTTGGGGTTAGGATGTAGGTACCTGACTCGATAGTGTCGTCAAGATGGCGGCTGAAACCCCATTTGACCTGCATGATTGATTGGATGTCTTACAGGACCTTAAAGAATACTGAGTTAACAAAGTAATGTCCAAGTAAAATGCACCACCACTGGGGAAGTGAAAGCAGTACTGGCAAGACCTGCCTGGGTCCCGAAGATTGGGCACCCGGTCAGGGATTAGATAGTAGACAAAAAACTATTTGGGCCAGCATACAGAGTGCCTGTACGTGTCCTGGCTGTTGAGGGTACCAGAACTGTACTTTTTCCACTTCTTGCTGGTTGCTAAGACAAAAGGTTTGCCTCAATTAATCTGACCAAACCACACTATGTGGCCAATTCTCAACAGTAGGCTATGTGGGCTCCTGGGTTGCCACCACACTCCTTTGGCTACTGTACAGGAAGGTCAGATGGAAGCTTTATTAGCGACTGAATACTCCAGTTTCCAAAGAGATTCCGTAGACAACTATGAAATGATTCTCCCTGTTGAAACAACTACAGCTGTACAATCCACAATGACAGAAATACCAGTTCTACAAAACCTGCTGAGCTGCTGTGAATAGACCGGACGACGTCATTATGACGATTTCTCATCGCAACCAAGTGAACCTCAACTGCCAACATTGCTCTTCCTTTCAAGTTACAAGTGTATGCTTTCTAACTTTGGCTAAAAAAGACTTACTTTGTTGTTCCCTGGATACATCTCTGGATCACAATCAGATTACTTTTCCTGATACTTTCGATTGATAGAATGACTGTCTTATTCCTACTTCTGAATGAACACTTTCTCCCAGAACGCTCTGCAGTACCACTCGTGAACTTGGTTCTTAAACCACATGCCTTGTCGCAGCGTAAACTGAGGGACTTGTCCCTGGTGAACATAACAGCAGTTCCAGTTCCTGAAAGAATTGTATGGGACAGGGTATCGTATAATGTGTATGGTCCTACTGACATTTTGCAAATTCCTTATTTGATCAGGATTTCTTTAAATTACATCATCACCTCTAGAACTTTCTTTGATCATTGGGACTTTGAAACTGTGCATACTTTGCTTACAAATCTAGAGCAATCAGCTGCATTTTCTAATGATGAATTGTATGATGGTACAAGTTATTATTGAGACATGTTCTGTTACCAGCATTATTGTCACCATTTTTTCCACAAAGCTAGTGTCCTGGGGTGGTTTATTATTACACACAATGGGAACACTGCCCAACAATGCCGAAAGGTAGTTCAAAGACTTTTGCACAGAAGTTTGCTTATTTTTTGGGTTTTGAAACATCAGACTCAGCCTCATATTATTATAGGCTTCCCGCAAAACTGCAAAGAAAAATATGCTAACAAACACCAAGTTGATATACTCTGCCTCCTTTATTTCCCAAATGTCTACACAGGGTTTTGACTTCTGATAAGAAACCATAGGCACAACATCTGTCTGTACAAGATTGGCAGGTTCATGGAACAGAGGGTTCATTTAGCTCATGCCTCATACCACACCAAATGATTTTCCGGAACAAAACAGTGCAACACACTTCATGTCTTTGTTCAGCAAAAATTAAGGATTTGAACACCGCGTAGTCCCTGAACCTCATGCTTTGAGAATTAGCAGTACTTAACACACTTCAGTGAAGATACATTAGATACCATGATGCATAATGGTTCTTTCAATTCATCAGACCCCAATTGGAAGGGATGGTTGGTTTGGCCGAAAGACCCAAATAGGTGTCACTCTAGATTCCAGGGTAACACAGAAGGATTTAGGATCAAGAGGCCTGATCAGCGATATGTAAAAATGGAACATTTAGTGGTGCTAACATCATATAGTGTTGGGAAGTTATGCCTAGATTGGCCAATGACCTCAACACTTTCCCAGGTGATGCAACACGTGTCCCTTCTTTCTGATGACCTGGATCTTGGCGATTTTTTTATTAGGTCCCTGGAACCCACTTCAAAGCACTTTTTGTATGATATATACAACGAGCTGTGGAATATTTCTCAACAGGAAGCTGCTGAGAGATTGTGCGAGATCGACAGTGTTAACTTAGGAAGGGCTTTCGCTGTGGTTGACAACGGTATGTCCACTTTAACATCCAGAATGTAATCACTGGACAACATCGTGTCTCTCACAATTGACATAATACAGAAAGACATGTCTATTTTACAACATGGACAGTCACAATTAAGGTCAATCGTAATAATGAGCTGGAGGTTACAAATGCTGCGTTCTGGCCATGTGCCATGGTGTTACATCAATAGTACAATTCTGTTTTTGGCATACAATCTAACAGAAAGATAACAATGGCACATAGAGATGCGAAATATACCATGTTGGACCAATTAACTTTCCCTCTGGCTGACATACCATCCACTGACTACATAATCCATGGTTACATCACTCTACCTGTCGCAACTTTTCAATTCCAATATTGTCTCCAATACCAACAGGTAGGCAGATATGAAGCATTAGGGGAAGGATGTGTGCACAAGTATTGGTAATTACCGTTCAGAGTTAGCTGCAGGAATGGGGAAACGGACGTTTTTCTTAGTTGCTCCCACTGTTAAGATGCTTTATGCGGCTCCTTAGTTTGCAAGGACATTTCTCTCCTTGAGGCATGCAATGCTTCAGTAGCAAACTTGCCTTGTTATCTGAAGGGTTCCAAAGCTGTCTTGATTCATCCTGTGTTCAGGCTTCTCTCGATTGAAGAGCTATTTGATGCTGAATGATCAAGGTTGCTGAGGAATGGAATCCGGCATCGCTTATCTAGTGCCGGTTAATTCCATAGTCACTTGCTGTACACAAGTATTTTATTTATTTATTAAATTTGTAAGGCACTGCAGCTACCCAAAAAGGGTTTCCTGGCACCGGAGCAGGCCAAAAGAGTGTGTAGCAGCTTTGTGAGATTACTGGTTAAAAAGCCAGATTTTTAAAGATTTGTGAAAAAGGGCATAGACCGTTTCGTTTCGAAGGGCTAAATGAAGTGAGTTCCATAGTGGGGGACCAAGGTAAGCGAATGATCTACTTCCCATCCGAACTAATTTGATTCTAGGTACAGAGAAATTCCCTTGAGTGGAGGAGCGAAGACAGTGGGTAGGCACGCAGGGGCTGACTAGAGATTGTAAGTACTGAGGAGCTGTGCGTTTTTGATTTTGAACATGTTTTCTAGGGCTTTGAACTTGGTGCGGTTCTCAACCCTGAGCCAATGCAAGTCCCGTAGATGGTTAGAGATAGAGGTAGCTCTTGGAACCCTGCAAAGTAATCCTGCAGCAGAGTTTTGTTCCATCTGCAGCCTGCGAGTCACCGCCTTGTTGAATCCGAGATAAAGAACATTCAAGTAGTCTAGTCTTGAGGTGATAAGATCTTGGACTATTGTTCTCTGGGTGAAATCAGACAGCATCCAGATGATATTTTTGAGCCACTTCAAAATGGTGAAGCAGGTGGCAGTTACCTTAACTGCTTGATGGTGCAGAGTAAGTGAGTCATCGATGGTTACTCCCAGATTGCGGACTTGACTGGAGGGATGGGGAAGTGCTCCCATCTCATAGGGCCCATGTTGAAGGCCCCAGAGATCATTGTTTTTGCCAAGGATCACGACCTCAGTTTTCTCCCCGTTAAGTTTTAGATGATTAGTATTCATCCATGATGCAATTTTCCTTAGGCCTAGCTGAAGGGGGGATGGTCTATCCGTACTTTCCATGGAGAGAGAGAAGATAATTTGGTAGTCGTCTGCGTAGGAGAACGGAGTCAGCCCAACATCTTCTGCAATGTCAGCTAAGGGTTTTACATATAAGTTAAAGAGTAGTGGGCTAAGGATGGAGCCCTGAGGCACCCAATAGGGGGAGGGATGGATGTCATAGCTGGCTATTGGGGAAAAGATTTGGAATGTGCGGTTAGCCAGGAAAGAGACAAGCCACTTTAGGGCTGAGCCGCAAATGTCTAGTGATCTCAGCGCTATTGATCAGTGTAATGTGAGATACCGTATCGAATGCTGCGCTTAGGTCTAGTGAAATAAGGGCAACAGTATCTCCAGTATGCAGATGGCGACGTAGCCTTTCCGTAACTCTCAGAAGTGTTGTTTCCGTGGAGAAACCTGCTCTGAAACCAGATAGTGAAGGCTGGAGGATTTTGTTGGTTTTGACAAATTTAGAGAGCTGGGAGTGGATGTCTTTCTCCCTAATTTTTTAAAAGGCCAGCTGCAAGGAGATGGGCCGATAGTTGGAGGGTAAATTGGGGTCGGCATTGGGCTTTTTTTTATCAGAGGGTCAACATTGAGTGCTTCCAGTCAGGTGAAACTGTGGCTTCAAGTAGGGAAGCATTTAGAAGGTTCATAATGGCAAGCAGAGATGGTGGCTCCAGCTGCTTGAGCACAGAAATAGGTAGGGGTCCTTTGGTGATCCGGATTTAATGTTATCTAGGATTTTGTGAAAGTAGTCTACAGTGAGCAGGGGCCATGTGTGCAGGTTGTTTGAGGGAGTATTGAGCACTTTATCCTGGTCAGAGAGGCTATAGTCCGCTATGTGTGGTGTAAATATTGGTTGAAGGGAATTGGCAGGTAGCTTAGGAAGGGGGTTATTAAATTGTGTGCTGACCATATCCGATTAGATTTTCTCAGATTTCTGGACAAACAAGGAAGCAAGGTCCTCACACTGACGTTTATTGAGTGGTGGAGGCCTAGATAGGGTCTCTGAGCCAGCAAGCTCAGAGCGTCAGAGATGGTAATTGCGACATATTCAGCACGTGTTGATTTGCAGAGATTATGATATAATTTTTCGGCCTTTTTATATACATTTTTGGATTCTAGAGCATAATCGCTTCTCCATTTCTGTTCTAGTGCTTTACACTTGGATTTCTCTGTTTTAGAGTGTCTGTGTACCAGGGCGCAGGCGGACTGTGAATATTGATCTTTTTATTAGAAAGAGGAAGACAAATGTCTATGACATTGAGAACCCAGTTTTTTACAGTGTCCGAGAGCATATTCACTCTTTGTTCGGAAATGGGTATGTTGAACACAAGATATTATTTAGGACAGTAAGGTCGATTTTTTTCCAGTCTCATTTTAGTATCCTTAGAGTAGGAAGAAAGGACATAGAGTTGCCAGGGTGTGTTAGACTGAACCTGGTCAGAAAGTGGTCAGACCAGCAGAGTGGTAGCGTGGGGGAACAGTGAATGTCAGGTAGGATGGAAAAGATAGGATCAAGTAAATGGCCTGCCTTGTGTATAGGGCCAGAAATGTGAAGGTTTATGTTTATGGCTGCCATGTCAGAAACAAGATTAGTACTGGTTTTATTTGTTTGATCATCCAGGTGTATATTTAAATCACCCAGAATTGAAAAGTTGGTCCTACTCATTAGCAGAGGGGTTATATGGCTGCGGAAGGATGAAGCCCAGGAAGTAGGGGCCCGGGGGGACGATATACCAGTATTCCAGAAAGAGTGAAATTCAGGGTCAATGTCAATTTGAATAGTGCTGCTTCACAATTTGTCAGAGCTAGGGGTTTTGAATTTACACTGAAAGTTCTTTTTAAAAATGATGGCTATACCCCGCCAATTTTATGGCCCCTATCCTTCCTGACTATGGCGTAATCAGGCGGTAAAGCGGCCGCAACATCCGGGCCTGAGCTCTCATGCAACCATTTCTCCATCAGAAATAGTGCGTCCGGTTGATCATTGCTCAAGAGGTAAAAAATTAACGCTTTATGCTTCGGGAGAGACCGACAGTTTGTAATGAGGAAGGGGAATTCTTTAGTGGTTGGGGTGTCAGGATAAATATAGTTTTTGTTACCCTTCTGAGTGGTTCCAAGTCTCTGAGTTATGTCAAAAGAGAAACCACAGCAAATACATTTCCTGTCCCTGATGTCTATTTGTAGTAGGGAGCAATTGTGGAGAAGGGGAGGGCGATATGCCAGTAATTGGCTTGATGAAAACACAAGTCTGTCTGTTTAGTTTGAACCAGGGGTTGTGGCCCCTGGCCCCTGTCGGGCGGGGACGGATGCAGACGGGCTTGCCTTTGGCGCGCCCGTTGCACGAGAAGGAAGGTATCAGCTTTATGTAGGCAGCAGACTCTGGGTCACTTGACCGTTCAAGCCCTGCCCCCACAAGCCCCACCACCCAAGGAAACACTTGACGCCAGCACCCTCCACAACAATCAGGGAAACCCCGCAGTGGAACGAGGTGTGGGCGTGGAACAGAAAGTGCAAAGTGCAGGTAGCGGATCAAACAGGTAAAAATAGTTTGCTTCTATTTCAATTTTAAAATGAGGAAAGGTGCAATATTCGCATTAAAATTGTTACAAATTATCGCTAGGCTGAAGTATGCAGACCGAGACTTAGATAGTAATCACCAGTTTTCTCGAAGCTGCGTGCGTCGGCTGCGCGAGAAGAAAGGCTTCAGCTTTATGTAGGCAGCAGACTCTGGGTCACTTGACCGTCTAAGCCCCGCCCCCACATGCCCCACCAACCAAGGAAACACTCGAACAGACACACCAGCCCCCTCTACAACAATCGGGGAAACCCCGCGGTGGAACGAGGTGTGGGCATGGATCAGAAAGTGCACAGTGCAGGTATCGGAGCAAACAGGTAAAAATAGTTTGCTTCAATTACAATTTTAAAAATGAGGAAATGTACAATATTCACATTAAAATGGTTAAAAATGATCGCTAGTACTGTTTCCACCTGCCCACACAATTAGGGAGGCAGTGCTATGGCCTTTGATAAATTTTTTCAACATAAAATTTGATTCGCTGAGCAAGCTGAAGGCCATGCGTTTTTCAAAAGGATGTGGTTTTAACTACAGCCGGAGAGACGTTTGATCTCCAGGTTGCAAGGTCCTCATCTGAGATACAGACTCAGAGATACAGACTCCACACTAACTTCCCGCTGCATTTTTGGGAGCTGGACCATTGTATCTTTAACTTGTCTGATACGAAAGGAATAGTGCACTTTTTTAATGCATTGGCTCTGGTTAGGTTAGCACCTTTTAGACAGTTTTTGGAGTTATACCATTTTTCATACACTTCATGGTAGGAAAAGTTTTTGGAGGACTCCTGCTAGTCCTGCTACTTTTGAGGGATCCTGATTTTATTTTATCTGCTCCGCAATGGACTTCCCAGTTCAACTTGGAATGGAGACAGCACTGCTAGTGCTGTGTTGGCATGAGTGCATGGTACACTGCTTCAACACAACCCAGTTTCAAGAACTAAAGGAGCATTGTTTCTTATCCTTCAGGCCTGTCTGGCTTGACTGCATACAATCTGTCTTCCGCTGTCTGCTTCTCAGCCACAAATGCATCCTGGATATATGTCTTGGATCAGAATTGGTTGCAACACAAGATATTGAAGTACTAATGTACCCCTCAAAGGCCCATGTGTATTGCTGTCCCCAGCGTATTCTATTGAGGATAAATGCATTCTTAGAGACACCCTGGGATGCTTCAGCTCCTGGTGATGTGAACAATGGCTTTGCGCACAACTTATGGTTATGGGTACGGCTGCAGCGCGGGAGCGGGAACTTTGAGCTGTGCCGCTGCCCTACGGGACATTTTGCTTAGACCTTAGCATCTTTTTAAACATTTAAAAAACTTTTACTCACATTTGTATGAATTTGAATTTGTTTGCACTTTTAATTGCCGATTCCGCTTGTTGCTTGATCTCTGGGCCAGCTGCTTCCTTGTGTGACGCCATCTGGTGGCCAATCACAGCGGAGGAAGGCGTAGTCAAGGCTGCTACCAGCTATTAAATACCGGCTGCAGCCCAAAAATGAGCGCTTAGGCAACTTGAGAGAAAGTGGAGACACAATTACCTATCTGAGGACAAACAGTCCTACCTAGACGCTATGAAAACCTACAAAAAAGGAATTTTTACTACTAAAGCTGCTCTCTTCTTCTCTAAAATCCTGACCACTACTAACCGGTCTAAGCAGATGTTTTCGATTGTCAATGAGCTGTCCAATCCTGACAGAGTCACAATCAAACCCACTCCTTCCCAAATCCTTTGTAACTCCCTGAACTCATTTTTTATTGACAAAATTGTAAAAATCAAGGCCAGCATTCCGGCATGCCCTATGTCAGAGGGTGACCCTATTACAGCTAAAAATCTCAGTACCTTTACTAATTTTCCGACTATTAGCAACCAGACCCTTGTGGATATCCACTCCAAAGTCAGATTAGGTTCACCTAGTGACTGCTGCCCTCCTGGCATTTTAAGAGAGATATTCACTGCTTTGCCCATCCCTGCTCTATCTCTCCTAAATGAATCATTGTCCCAGGGCCTTATCCCTGAAACCTTCAAGGAGGCAATTGTTGTTCCCCTCCTGAAGAAACCAGGGGCAGACCCTCAAACTTTGACGAATTATCATCCAATTTCTCTTCTCCCATACAAGTCTTGGAAGCATACGCCACTAGATGCCTCTCTGGATTCTTAGAAGAGTCTGGATATCTTGATTCTCATCAAGCAGGGTTTTGCTCTGCACACTCCACTGAGGCCTTAATACTAAAAGTATTGGACACTCTCCGCAGGGATGCCGTTAAGGGCTCCCCGCAGGCCCTTGTCCTCCTTGATCTCTCTACAGCCATTGACACAGTTGACAACGGTATACTGGTCGACCGTGTAGTAGACGCAGGGATCCAGCAGCCTGTCCTGGGCTGGATTCGCTCCTTTTTGGGAAATCGCTCCCAGTCTGTTTGCATTGCCCAGTAGACAGCACCCAAAATGTGGGCCACATGTGGTGTTCCACAGGGCTCTTCACTTTCCCTCCTTTTATTTAACTTATACCTCCTCACACTGATCCGGGCTCTGAGAGAGAAGGAAGTTTGCACCTCAATTATGCTGATGACTTTCAGCTAATTTTCTCCATCAGCAACTCCCCCGACTCAGTCAGCCATTTTCAGTCAACTATGCTATTTATCAGCGGGTGGAAGAATAGTAATCACCTGAAACTCAACCTGCATAAAACCGAGTTAGTTCTAACCGGGGGCACTTACAACCCATGGGGCTCACACTTCTGGCCAAAGTAGCTGGGCCAACCCTCCACCCCATCTGCCTCGGCTAAAAGCCTCGGGTGACAATAAATCAAGATCTTACTATGAAGTCCCATATCAAGTCGGTGATATCCACATGTTTTTTCCGGTTGAGAAAAATAAAAAAGATTAGAAGATATCTTACCCAGGATGCCTTGATCCAGGTGGTGCTTGCCATGGTTATGTCCCTTGTTGACTATGCCAACTCGCAATATTATGGCACCCCACTTTATCTAATCAAACGCTTGCAACTGGTTCAGAACCAAGCAGCAGGACTGATCTTTCAACAGCCTAGACCTCATCATGTCACTCCCCTGATGAGGAAACTGCACTGGCTTCTCATCTCTCAGCGCTGTCCCTTCAAGGTATGCTGTCTCATCTTCAAATCCCTGAATGGGAGGAGCCCGAAATTCCTAGACATGCTTATCCGTAGGCACATACCCACGCACAACTTGCGCTCGGCCCATAAGCACCTCCTGTCGGTCCCCGACTTCAAACTAAAGCGCTTGGGTGGTGTCAGGTTTGATGTTCTAGCTCCCAGACTGAGGAACTCTCTCTCCCCCCGAAATCCGATCATGCAACAACCTCCTAAGCTTCAGGAGGCTCCTTAAGACCTGGCTATTTAGACAAGCCTATGAGTAACTTCCTAGGGCCAGTCATCTCTCAGGGTAGCACCATAAAACCAGCCCAGTGTATGTGCGCTTTACAAGACCTTTTAAAATAACATAACATAACATTATGGTACACAACACCTCCCTGAGCGGCTGCTGTGGGAACTTTTATGGAATCACCTTTGCTCTATAAACATGCTACGAGGTGTGCTCCTGGGAACATCTGCTATTGTGGGCAACATCAATGTAGAGTCTACCGCCCAGAGCACATAAACAATTGGCTTTTTCCTTGTGGAAGCAGTTTGGCTTTTTCAAACAAACTCAATGAAACCACTTTAACCCCTTGCGCGCTAGCGGTTTTCCCGCTGTGCACTGGATTTTTCAAAAACCTGCGTTACATGACGAGCTCAGCTCGTCATCAGCATACGAGTGCCGTAGCTGATGACGAGCTGAGCTCGTCATCAGCATCGAAGGGGTTAACTTTTTCAAAGCACCATAGTTTTTTGGGTAAGTGGGATCTAGGGGCGATCCGGAGGAGGGGCTAGCGGTGTGCGGTCCATTGCGATGGTTTCTACAAATTGGCTCCCTTGAGCTTTGAGCTGACGAGCTCCTGGACGACGCACCTGCGTGCCGGTTCGGGCATCGAGGCCTTTGACGGTTGCTTGGCGGCCTTCTCTTCCACCCCAAACTGTTTTCTCTACTGATGAGGGAAGTTATCCCGAAACCCGAGCCATGTCTCGGGGGATATCCAAAAACCCGGGACATGTATCGGGTCTAGAGATCATCAGTCCAACAAGTACCTATTTGCACCCACTGGGGTGAACCACTCAAGAACTCCATGTACCAGAGTCCCTAGGGGCGATCCACAGGAGGGGCTAGCGGTGTGCAGTCTATTGCGATGGTTTCTACAAATTGGCTCCCTTGAGCTTTGAGCTGACGAGCTCCTGGACGACGCACCTGCGTGCCGGTTGGGGCATCGAGGCCTTTGACGGTTGCTTGGTGGCCTTCTCTTTCACCCCAAACTGTTTTCTCTACTGATGAGGGAAGTTATCCCGAAACCCGAGCCATGTCTCGGGCGATATCGAAAAAACCCGGGACATGTATCGGGTCTAGAGATAATCAGTCCAACAAGTACCTACTTGCACCCACTGGGGTGAACCGCTCAAGAACTCCATGTTCCAGAGTCCCTAGGGGCGATCCGGAGGAGGGGCTAGCGGTGTGCGGTCCATTGTGATGGTTTCTACAAATTGGCTCCCTTGAGCTTTGAGCTGACGAGCTCCTGGACGACGCACCTGCGTGCAGGTTCGGGGATTGAGGCCTTTGACGGTTGCTTGGTGGCCTTCTCTTCCACTCCAAACTGTTTTCTCTACTGATGAGGGAAGTTATCCCGAAACCCGAGTCATGTCTCGGGCGATATCCAAAAACCCGGGACAGGTATCGGGTCTAGAGATCATCAGTCCAACAAGTACCTACTTGCACCCACTGGGGTGAACCACTCAAGAACTCCATGTACCAGAGTCCCTAGGGGCGATCCGGAGGAGGGGCTAGCTGTGTGCGGTCCATTGCGATGGTTTCTACAAATATTTTAAAGGGCAGCTAATTTTTTTTAATACTTTTAAGAGGAGTTTTTAATGTTTTTAAACTGGTCTGCTGGCTTTTTAGATATTGACCCTTAGTAGAAGGAGCGGGTGTTTTTCCCCAAGTCAGGCCCATGTAGAAAAGCAGCTTATTTATTACAGTGTCCTCGCTAAATAATATTTTCAGCGGTGACCTTTTGCACATATTTCAGTGCACAACAATGTTGGATTAGTTTCCCTGAAATTAAACTTGTTTACACATCTAGCTTCACACAACAGTATCACATCACCCTTGTGTACAAATGTCATCAGTATTTTCCCCCACGGGCGACATGGCTATCTACATATCCATAACATCACTAATTTATACATCCATAGCAAGGCTGCTTTCTATTATAAAAGATGAGCATCCTGATAGATTAGCAGAGGAGGCACTTCAACTGCCATCTGGGGTCCGTGCATGCCGAAGAATCACCACCTAGCGGTCTGACATCTCGTGAAGGGTGTCCAGGTCATGACCAAGACTCGCTCCTTCATTCTCTCCCATCAGGTAATAGGGTTGGATCGTTCCTTGGAGGGATATTTTGGCTCTACACCTATACACACTCTAGGAACACTTAGAGAAAGGTTTGCATAGTATGTGTGCGCTCAATTACTGCCTTGTTTTATATGCCTGCATATATACATTGTTTTAGCACTGTGGTAGAACTATATCTGCTATTCATGTTTTTGGTGCTTGTAATCACTTTTTTCTGCTTCTATCTAATATTGATTGCTGACACAAGGAGATGATGGACAGAGCGCTGAAACTCTTCAGACACTCACCCCCGTTCACAAATCTGGGTTGAATCCTTCATCGTTCTTTAGCTCACTTCACCACCCCAGTTCAGACCCAGCCATATGCAAATGAGTCTTGACCCTGTGCCTTATGGGAAAAAGTCCAGACCAAACTGCCAAGCCAGGTCTTCCCTGGACTCGAAACAAGCATCCTCTGACCAGTTTCAGGTAACACCCCTCATCAGCCAGGCTAGCCTGAATCCAGTGGTAAACGAATTTTACACAGTGCACTCACGTTGGTGCACCTCCACGAGGCCCCTGCATGCACCCTCATGGGCAGTTTAGCCCAGTGGCCCAGTTTGTGCCCCTTCACTGCCTTTCGGCCACCCTTTTTATGGTGGGTCCCCTTCATCAAATGGACGGTGGAAATGCAGGTCCTAATCTGCTCAGCGGTGCTGGCATCGACACCATGTACAGCCCCTCTCACAGGATCCTGGTGGTGGTGGCAGTCTTGCGGCAGTCCTACTGCCACCATAGTAATTTGGCAGTCGGACAACTGGGGTGGTGGCTGTAGAACCACCACAGCGAGTACAGCAGTTCCAGGACTGCTGTACTCCTACTGAGGACCTGAGCAACATAAATTGGATAAAAGTAACATCTGTTATTTATAGAGTAGTGTGCAGTCACCAAAGCCTAAGTCTCACTCAACTGCAGCTTGAACTGAAACATGCAACAGAAAATACACCAAAGAATTTCTTTTTTTCTTCAAATCTCACTGATCTCTTAGTGTTAAAATGTGTAGTTGGGAGACAGAAGAATTTGCACACAAGTGCATGCTTGTATTTCTCTCACATGACTCGACACGCACTAGAGGTAGACGCACCAGATTATACTTACATTCAAAATTGTGACAATCGGGCAATTCAATATTAAAAGCATTAAAGCACAGATTTACAAAGATTCCCCTAATTTCCATGAATTTACGAAATGGAGATCGCTAGGCTGACAAACCTAGGCTGGTGAATTTTCATTTTAGCGAAATTCCAAAATGTGGGAAAACTATTTCTACAAAAAGATGATGATACTTGTGAGAAAATAAGATGCACCCCAAATAGAATCCTATGTCTGGTCTGGTATGTATGTATGTATGTATATATATATATGTATATATATATATATATATATATATATATATATATATATATAAACGCGTATATGGTTTTATTTATATATACATATATGTGTGTGTCTCTGTGTGTTTTTTTCTGTTAACTATCATTTCCCACAATAAATTGCCCTTACTCTGCAAACGATATATAATTGCATAACAACCACCACTCTATGGTGATCCAGCTGCACCTTCCCCATAACTCCAACAAAGGAGACATCATTCAGTGATTAATATTCAAACAGTCAGAAAACAAACATATATACTAAGGTACTACAAAAGTTAAATTACTATACTTTGTGTACCACTAATGAGTGATACTATTTCTAACATATATTGTGTAAGTGGCAGTGTGACTGTGTGTTTCATTGTGTGATTGGATGTCTGAGGGATTGTATAGGTGTGTGAATGACTGTATGGGTGAATAGGTGGGTTAATGAGTAGGAGTGTTAGAAACTGTATGGGAGTAGCTGTGTGACTGGCTGTATTAGTGAGTGGATGTGGGAGTGGCTGTATGGGTGAGTGAGTGGCTGGGAGAGAGACTGAATGGGTAAGTGGGTAGGTGTGTAAGTGGCTCTATGGATGTGTGTACGAGTGTCTATTCGTGAGTGGGTGGATAAGTGACTGTATGGGTGAGTAAGGGGCTGTGTCAGTGGATGTATGGGTCTGTGAGTGGATATGTGAGTGGCAGTACTGGTGACTAAGTGGCTTTGTGAGTTGCTGGATGGGTGAGTAAGTGACTGGTTAAATGATTGGTTGTGTGACTGGCTATATTTGAGAGTGAGTGTCTATGTGAGGGGTTTTATGGGCGAATGAGTACATGTGTGAGTGGTTATATGGGTGTGTGAGTAGCTCTGTGAGTGACAGGGTGTGTGAATAGTCTTATGGGTGAATAAGTTGGTGTGTGAGTAGCTGTATGGGGGAGTGAATGGCTGTGTGAGTGACTATGGGTGAGAATGGCTGTGGGAGTAGGTGTATGGAAAGTGAGTGGCTGTATGAGTAGGTTTGTGAGTGGCTGTATGGGTGTTGTGGGTGGGTGTGTACGTTGTTGTGTTGGTGTGTGAGTGGTTCTGTGGATGATGTCATTAGTGTGTCATGAGCAATGCAACTGACCATGTCATGAATGATATAATATGTCAGGTCATAAGCAGTCGATTGCACAAGAATAAATTATAGTTAACTCCGATATATTTAGCTGCTGAATTTCACTGGTTTTGTACAAGTGAAATCTGAGCCTAACTATAACTTTTTTTCTGGCCACGTTATCCCTTCAAAATCTTTAAACTTTCCTATTCATGAAGTTGTTTTAGACATTCAACAGAGTGCATGGGGTAAATCCCCGTGCCAATGGATTCCCTATTTATCAAATAAAATCCATCTTGGATATTTGGAATTCCCTCCTAACCAATGTTTTCTGATAGATACATCTGCCGTGTGGATTCCTCACCTTGTGAATATCCCCCTTGCGTCAGCAACGTTCGGAAATTTTCTTCGTAGCACGCCGTCGTGGGCGACGTCACAGGAGCACGGCATCGCGCGCGACTCCGTCTGACGTCACCGACCCCATATCAGGCCCACGCCGGCGTGATGACGTCAGTTCCCTTTTTTCCGCGTCTCCGACGCTAACGGTTTTCGGGATCTTCTGCGATACCTAGTATCTTTCTGTTAAATAATATTTTACAATTTGCCCTTTTTCTGGAACAGCAAGGTTTGGCTGTGGCCACGGTCAAGGGTTATCTTTCGGCCTTATCGGCGTTTCTTTGTTTGCCGGATCAGCCTTCTCTCTTTAAATCTCCGGTGGTTTTGAGATTCTTGAGGGGTCTCATGAATATGTTTCCTCCTACTCCTTTTATTGTTCCTCATTGGGATTTGAATCTTGTGCTGACCTTTTTAATGGGTTCTCCCTTCGAACCCTTGCACAAGTGTCCATTGAGGCTTCTCTCTTTTAAAACTATCTTCCTCGTTGCAATCACCTCGGCAAGGAGGGTAAGTGAGCTTCAAGCTCTAAGTTCCAAACCCCCATTCCTGACCATTCATGCTGAAAGGATGGTTCTTAGGACCAGGGCTGCTTTTCTGCCTAAGGTGGTGACTCCTTTCCATCTTGGGCAGTCCATTACCCTTCCTACCTTCTATCCTCCCCCTCACCCGTCTAAGGAGGAAGAGAGGCTGCATCGCCCGGACCCTAAGAGGGCGGTGTCTTTCTATCTGGACAGGACTAAGGACTTCCGGATGGATGACCAGCTGTTTGTTGGCTTTGCTGGCTGCAAGAAGGGCAGAGCGGTGCACAAGCGCACTCTTTCCAGGTGGATTATCCTCTGCATCAAGATCTGCTACTCTCTTGCGGGTAAGGACCCTCCTGAGGGTATTAGAGCTCATTCAACTAGAGCAAAGTCTGCAACATCGGCTTTGTCTAGGGGTGTACCTGTTGAGGATATTTGCAGGGCCGCGACTTGGGCCTCCCTCCACACTTTCACGAAGCATTACTGCTTGGATACCAAGGTGAGGAGGGATGGCCACTTCGCACGCTCTGTCCTCCAAGACTTCCTGGTGTAGCAGAGTGGGCACCCTCCTCCGGGAGTGGGGACTGCTGTGGGAATCTATTCACAAGGTGAGGAATCCACACGGCAGATGTATCTATCAGAAGAACAAGTTACTTACCTTCGGTAACGCTTTTTCTGGTAGATACTATATCTGCCTGTGGATTCCTCACTGACCCACCCGCCTCCCCGTTGTCCACTCTGCTATACCTGGTCTTTCTGTATATATGGTTTATACTATTGTATTGATTTAGTTCTATATGTACTGTGTACATTGTATATTTGCATGTTTGCTATCGTTGGTCCGTCCGTGTGCCTCGAAGGCACGGAAAAAAGGGCGGAACTGACGTCATCACGCCGGCGTGGGCCTGATATGGGGTCGGTGACGTCAGACAGAGTCGCGCGCGATGCCGTGCTCCTGTGACGTCGCCCACGACGGCGTGCTACGAAGAAAATTTCCGAACGTTGCTGACGCAAGGGGGATATTCACAAGGTGAGGAATCCACAGGCAGATATAGTATCTACCAGAAAAAGCGTTACCGAAGGTAAGTAACTTGTTCTTTAACAGTTTAAGCCACTCCAATATACCAAGTTCATGGGCCAACTTCACTATAATCCCCATTTTTTGTACAAAAGGTGACTGCTCAAAACCTCACTGTTATCGTCCCATTTCTGTAATCGATATACCGGCAAAAAAGTTTGGATGTGTGCTTTATAATAGGATTCAGGACTGGAACCACAACAATAATATTTTGAACCCATACCAATATGGCTTTTGGGCTGGCGTTGGCATGGTGGAGCAGTGCTTACATTTGAATTTGGTGATTAGCAGGTATATAGTGGCTAAGCAGTCTCCCTTACATTTAAGTATCATGGAATTATCCATGGCCTTCGATTGTGTTAACCGCAATAAGCTGAGACAACTTCTTCATGAGGTGGGACTTGATAAAGCTCTCATGCATATACTGGCCATACTTCATTCAAAAACTAAAGCAGTGGTACAATATAGTGAAAGAGGTGAAGTATCAGATGGCATCCAAATTAGGCCTGGAGTGCGTCAATAGTGAGTACTTGCCCCCTTACTTTTTATCCTATACTTTTAAAATACTTCATCATATTTACTACTTATTTGGCATCAAGCACCCTGGATATTCCAAAGATAAATGGTATCCCGCTACCGGCACTACTGGACGTGGACGACTCAGACTTAATGGCCCGCACACCTAAGGCCCTGCGCAGGTTAGTACACACCTTTGTGAATTTTATGGCCAAACCTGATTTAGCTACTAACTTTTCAAATTCATTTATAATGATGTTTGGCCCAAAGAGATCCTAGGTCTCTTAAAATTACAGTTGGCTCAAACACATTATTAGGCACAAAAACCTTTTCCAATTCTTCTTGGACATAGCATATTTTGCAAAGCCTTGCAAAACTATCCAGGTCAACAGGTTCCCTTCTTATTCTTCAGCGTCCTTTTGATGGATGGTCTTTGGCCCCATTGTTACAAATCTTTGCTGCACAGTGTGCCCCGACAGCTTCTTATAGTGTGGGTATCTGAGGAATATCTGTTTGTATGACTTTGCAGAGGGAAGATAATAACTTCTGTAACAGAATTCTGGCTGTTCCTGTATCTTCCTAACACTTCATCTGTCATAGCGACCTGGGTTTAACATATTTGAATGATTTTATTCAGACCAGACCCCCCCCCTATTGTGGATTACGATTTGTCGGAGTGAGGAAGCATATCTAACATGGGCCACGATTATTGATTGTTTGGCAGCGCAACATCCTGTGATTCCAGGCAAATCGCTTTGTCTCCCCGTGCCTACCACAAATGAATGTGTTCTTCTGTAATGTAATTTGTGATCATGCCATGTTGTCGAGTTCGCGCTATATAATATTACAAGGAAAAATAAAGTAGGGAAACTGGAGTTCACACACTACTGAACGCGCACTCTTCAGTGCATCAGCAGTGCACTGTGAATAGGAGCGTTTCACAGGCCTGTTACAGATAAGAAATGCTATCAAAAGTAAATCCTACAAATCAATATACTACTGGCCGGCAGCAATTCATACCCGGACAACGTCGGGACGGGCTGCTAGTATATATATATATATATATATATATATATATATATATATATATATATAAATACACATATATACAAACATATATTTGATGTTTTAATAATGTACTTTTATACACATGCATTTGCGTTATTATGGCATGCGTGATAAAGTCATATGTGTTGTAAAGTTTTAGAAATTATGTATTTGCGGAGTAATAGTCCCGCGCTATAAAAATTGCGGAGTGATTGTATGCGGGATGTTGGTTTGCGGAACATCATCACATATTCCCGGGGGAGGGATAGTCCCTTTCTTGCTATTTCCGTGGAGGCGGGCCTTGTGTCCGGATGTGCGTGGCACGAGGCCTGTGCGCAACAGAAGTGGAAAATCTCCAGTGTGCACTTCAGGCGTCACCGGAAGTTAAGGCGAGATTACATTTCCTGCAAAATGGCCCCTGTTTGCGCTCCTTCCGGCCCTTGGGAATAGCGCCATGCCCGACCTCCATACAGTAAAGGAGGTGCACGTCACTGAGAGCGCGGGGCAAGCACACCCGGAGCTGGAATGTACAGAACCTGGGAAGAAAATCAATGAAATATTGGGCACAACGCTGGCTTTTTTTCCCCGTAATCCCGCGCCCCGCACACGCCCATGCCCCCAGCACACACCCACAGCACACAATATGAGACATGGCATGAATGGCGTAACGTACCACACGCCCCCAGCGTTTGTCACGCCCACAGCAAACGCCCACAGCACAATGCAGACACGCCCACAAGGGACTACTTTGCTGGCACAGTTCTTTTACCTTTTATATGTATATAGTGGGCGTCTGAATAACCTATGTTCTTTTGCTGCAACTGCCCTTTCTAACGCTGTATTGGGTGTTATGATTGGTGCTGTGGTTCCTGAGATTACCCGCCTCAAAGGTTTGGGCTCTCTCTTTATAATATTAGTATAGATATAGATTCATGTAGGGGTTAATTCAGACGGTTACTTATGGAAACCAAGAAGGAATTGGGAACGCTCTGTTTTATGTTAGATCAGAGCTGATACACTATAGATTCTACCAGCCGAACACAGACACAATACCCTGCCATGCAATAATATTGCTTAACAATCAATGGTCCATTTTCTTTTCTATTGTAATTTTTATTGATTATACACTTCGGGCAGATCTACAAGAAAGTGCTGCAGCGCGGCACTGCAAGCCCTTTGGCTGCGTCACGCTGTGGCACTTTCAGGCCACAGGAATGCAACATATCTACAATAATATGTCGCATTCCTGTGCTCTTGCCTGCGCTGTCGCAGAAACAGCTGCCATGCGCTGGCACGGGCACCCTTGCACCATGGCAGCCACGGCCCGCGGAGGAAGTTTCGGTGGGGCGGAGAGGCGGGGAGGGGGAGGGGCAGGATGGGGGGTGCTAAAAACTGGAGTATTGATAATTGAAGGTAAGTAAACTATTTAATTAATAAAACGAATTTCGTAGTCCGCCCTGCATCGCAAAATGCGATGACCAATGAAGCAGCCCTCTGACCAATGAAGCAGCCAGAAAATGAAAATATCCCCCACTTCAATCAGCCTCTAATTACAGAAAGCATGCAAATTGAGCAAACCTGGCCCTGCTTAGAAGAGTTCCTTCCACCCTTTTATCCTCCTTCCCTCCACTCAATTATCCATCCCTTCACTCTTCCATCTATTCACCTGTCCATCCCTCCAGCCCTTCCCCTTTCAATCCACCCACCAGTTCCCATCCACCCTTAATTGTTTCCTTCTATTCACCCACCCATCCTTTCTCTCATCCATACATCAATATATTAACGCATTCATACATCTGTACATTCATTCACTTTTTTATACCTTTCCATTCTTCAGTCCTTCCATCCACCCTTTAACTTGTTGATCCTTACAATATTTCACTCTTTAATCTATCCATCCTTTCATTCCTCCACCAATTCATTCTTTCGTTCTTCCATTTTACCTGTCACCTTTTTTCCTTCTTTCCTTCCAAATGTCCTTCCTTGCTGCCACCATCTCTTCATATCATGTTCTTTCTTTCCCCTATAAACGTATCATTTGTCTCTCATCCTTACTTTTGCTTTCATACTTTTCTCTCTCATCCTCATTTCTTTTCTATTTTTGTCCCTCTGCCTGTGTGTTACCTTTTACCATCATTTCTCTTTGTTTCTGTAAGTGTCCAGTGCAGCTCATGGCTCACATGCCTCTGAACTGTTTTTAGGTCTCGCCTAGCTATCGTGTAAGCGATGCTCTGTGAGACATTTAGTGGGGCTTTTGAAAGTGCTTCCAAAGTCTGCAGGTGGATCGGGTACAGTGCATGAGCGCCGGGCGCGCGCACCATTTGTCAGCCTGCGTGATCACTTCCGCGTCCGCTTTGATGTTCTCAGTGAGCCGCACGGCCACTGAGAACATCAAAGCGGCCACGAAAAAAGATCACCATTTGCGAGTGCACCACTCGCTTGCTCCCCCCCCCCCCATCACTTTCCCGGCTGGCATTCCCCCTCCCTTCTCGCCCAGTCCTTGTCACCTCAGCGTGCACTCACCCCTCCTTTCTCCCCTTTCGGCCGCTTTGATGTTCTCGTTTTTAATATTCTGTTTGCCCCAAAGAATTTGACAATCAGGACAAATGAGCCTGGCTTACAAAACACAAAGCGCGGTTTGTACGGGAGAATGCCCAGTATGTGGCTACGGCCGCCCTTGATTGTTGCCATGCGCGTGCATTGTTTACCAGTCCTGCTCTAGCAAAGGCCCGGGCTGCGCGTGAGCCACGAGCACACCACGTTCAAGGCACAACAGCTGGCTTGTACTTACTTCCCCCGCCGGCCGGGGAACACAATCTCTCTAGCGTTATTAGTCATATGAGCCGCACTGCGCATGTGCTCACAGCTGAAAGGAACGCGCAAACAACCGCAGAACATTTACACTGAGTCACCCAGTTTACAAATGGCTATTTATCTCTCACCTCCTGATAACTCATTTATCAGGCCAGGTATTACATGCCCTCGCGCAAATCGGCGTGAGAAAACCTGTTGCACGTTACGACTTCAGAGGCGGCAAGCTAGCGCAGCAACTGCATGCAGGCTTTCTGCTGTGCACGGTACCTCTTGTTTTTTTTGTTTTTATACTTTTTACATGCACAGTTCTCCAGCTGTGATGCTTTTAAAATACGATATTTGACATTGTAAAATGCCACCGGGGGCTCTCAGCAGATCTCCGTTGCATTCCCCCGACTAAGAATCCACCTTCCACCATGCTCCTTAAAGTACTGTTTGATTTACCCCTCGTGCTTTGCCTTAAAGGTCCTCCCACCACTTAGCAGACAAGCAACCTTCCCCTTAATGAGGCGGCAATGCCTCTGCAGTACTCACTCCTCCTCTGCTGCATTTGGTGTCTGGCCGACCCCCCGCCCTCCGCCCGGGGGGTCTCCCTGCTCCGCCAATGCACAAATCTGCCTGCACTATGTAAGTAGCATCAACCACATTTAAATGTTATATAAGTAAGGCGAATATTCCTTTTGTCCAAAATTGCACCTCGCAGTTCTCACTTTGCATGTTTGTTTCCAGCTTTGTATTTTTGTTTATTTGGGGACCGCTATCTCGTGAGAACAATATTTCAAAAGTGACGTATTTAAAAATGGAATTTTAAATAATTTCCAGAGGTGTGCGTTGACTGGAATTGAAATGTTTCCTTTTTTTCACCATTCATATATAGATTGAGGGTAAAACATTTCACAGTGGGTGGGGAGCCAGTTTGGACGTCAGCATCTTTGTTCGAAGCCATATCCTTCCGCTGACTCTTCCTTTCAGGTTTTATAAGGTATGGGACAGGTCCAGATTCTGCATACTTAATAATTAGTCGCCCCTGCAGCATGTTCTGTTGTGTGCCAGTCAGTCTTCAGCAATTCTTATTGCACCTCATGTATTTATTTCCCAAGAGCCCTTTTTTCATAGTGTACTGCACAGTCAATACTAGGAATATTTTAAAAAAGGATGTGACCTAACGGCAATAGCTGCCGACTTTGGAGTTGAGGAGCCAGGTTCGATGCTCGGCGTTGGCTCAATATCTTGAGATTCAGGGCAAATCATTTAATCTCCCCGTGTCTACAAAAAAAAAGCATTTGCAATGCAATAGGTCTCGCATTTTAGAAACTTTGACCTATTGGTATGGTAAATGACAATGCCTTTTATTATTGCAGGTGTTTCAAACACATAAATAAAAGGCACTGTTTTTTACAATGCCAATAGCTCAATATCTCGCAATTGCGAGACCTATTGCATTGCAAATGCTTGTTCTCTAATAGTATTTTATGAGTATTGTGTCAGCAGGCGTGCAAACAGAAGAGGCCTTGTGCCACTATTTACTGTTTAGGTGGGATGCGGTTCACTACCCCATTGGGCCCAGTGGCACCCTACGCTGTTAAAGTGGGGTTTCCCTACGCCAAAGTCTCTGACAGGAGACCAGAAGAGAGGGAGGAGCTACTGCCTCATCATGTTTTTCAGATCTGCAATCTTTTTAGCTCACCCATTTGTGTTGATGGATGTGTGAAAAGGCACAGGACCTTCTATACTTGTAGTCAAGTCAGGTCAAATTATTTTTTTCCAAGAAATACATTCTTACAGAAATGCGGCATGGTTTTCCAATTCATTAAAATAATGCATTTAGAAATATCCTAAAATCTCCAATGGATGAAACTAAGTTACATCAATACAACCACCACATAACACGACCTAAAAACTAAAATACATCCATGTATAGAATACCTTCTCAAAGAAAAGACATCTTGGAGGGGTCTGCTTAAACCTATTTATACCATGCATATCAAATTTAAGAAGTGCATCAATTTGAGCCTATTGGAATAGAAAACTTGTTTCAGTTACTTAAATATGTACTTAAGTGAATCCCATAACTAAGACACCATTTAAAGTTCATATTGGATGGATCTACAGCAGAACACTTTCATGGGCATATATATCATTTTCAGATAAGAACTATTGGCCCTGTTAAAAGTAATCAGCATAAAGATACAATGATATCTGTGATAAGGTGCGTAGTGCAGGGCCAGGAATACATAAAGCCTTAAAACTATCCGGCCATAATAAAGGGCTCTGTTAATCTTGCTTGCTATTTTGATATACATATTCTCAAGGACCATCCCTAAATTCCAAAGCTGGACATGAAGTGCTATTATTCTAGGGCAGCTCAGGATGGGAAATCCTGGCATAAGATTTTGCACAAATATTGGCCGATGTGAATGGCTACATCTTGATGTTTCAAACCTCACACCAGATTTATACCCATTTCTGTCTTCCATATTCTTTGAACTTGTAGTTATTGTAGGCCTGTCAGAAGGGACGTGCCAAAGGGATATGATTCCCCAATCCCTTTCCCTTTTCAGTCTGTGCTGATTTCAAAGAAAGCCTGCCACCTATTACTGCCAAGGCCTCTAATAACATTAGATTGGGGCAGGCGCAGTATCTGCTATGCCTTCTATTAGCATTGCATATTTCTTTAAGTTTTGAAATAGGTGTTCCTGCTTTTAGCAATCCTGAAGTTAGGATCCAGGCCCTAGCATGCTGGAGTCAGATGCCTTCCACTTTAAGCCCATGGAGCCTGGAAGTAAATGATCATCTATCTCCCCATTTAAGAATACATGTTCAATTCCTGCAGAACAAGGGACCTACAGCATGATATCAGCTTCTGTTTATTTGAGAACGTTCTCCAAGCTTATTTTTTCTATCTCATAGTCTGAGCTGGATGGTCCAGTCCGAAAAAGTGCTAGTGTTTGACAGAGGTCGTGACAGTTAATAGCTGCTGTTATTCACACAACCCTGGCAACAGAGCTGTGACCATGCATCCGATTCATCATATTCACAAGCTGTGTTTGCACCATTGATTCTGATTTAGGTTAAGTCCCAAGAGGACAAAAGGCAGTGACATCGGAATTCTGTGATTCTGCGGCCTCACGGCCTCAGAGTCTTCTACATAACTATCGTTTAACCGCACTTACCACTTAATCCACCATGCCCTGCGCTGCATAATTTTCTGATTTCATTAAAAAATAACTGTTTCCAGCTCAAATGCATCAAAACGTAATTAATAAAAAAGAATACACAAAACATGGTACCTCGCGGTGATGGATCATTGGTAAACTGTTCACATTTCAGGACATAACTGCGGGTACTAATATTGTGGGGGGTGGGACACCTACTCACCATTAAAGTGTGTTAACATCACAAAACAGCAGAATGATGATGCATAATTTGGGGCCATATGTAGGTGGGGTAATACCGGTTGGCAACGGTGAGATTTGGTAAATTTCACCGTTACCGACCGGTATTTAGGGATTCGAGATGTAGGTGGCTGGATTTAAGGATTCAGTAATTTACCGAATTGGTAATTTAAGGAATCAGTAAATTACCAAATTCTTAAAATACCGAACCAGTAAATTACTGAATCCGAAATCCTATGTAGGGAGCACTCAAGTGAGTGCATTTTTGATATAAGGAATCGTTATTTCATTACAAGACCGGAGGCTACCATTATATAATAAAAAAAAGGAGATCAAAGAAAAAGCGGAAACTCTGACATATATATTTGATTTCCCGCGTCTCTTAGCAACCTAGAGACGCGGGTACGTGCCAGCTTGACGACGGGCCTTGCGCATGCCCATTATGCTCCCTTGAAGCCTCACGCGTCTCCTAGCAACTAGCTGGGAGACGCGGAAACGTAGAACATCCTCGCGCTTCAATGCGCAGAGATTTGATAGAATACTCTCCTAGTCTCCATGGTTACACCTTTCTCGAGAGTGTAACGGAGACGGGGAGTACGAACCTTTACGGAGCCTAAATCTGAAAACTAACCGAAAATAGTAATATTTACACGAATTAATACTGGAAGGAGATCGCCACCTACTGGTTTCTAACAGAATCGGCATAGGAGTTTCTTCTTTTAAGATAAGTGAAGATCTCGCTATTACAAGGAAAGTCTTTTCTTGATATCATTTCAAGGATACTTCCTTTATAATTAACCCTTGAGAAAGTTATTTAAACTTAAATCTATCTGGAATACAATTTTTATTATAACTTTCCTTATTTGTCATGGAAGACAACGCGAATGATGCAAATGTTTCCCCTAAGGAACCTTTGCCGGACAAAATTAGAAACCTCTTTAAAAAGGAATTTAGATCTTCTATTAGAGAGGCTGTTGACGCTGCTCTCGCAAAGAGAAAGAGAGTTTCACCTACGGAGGAGAATTACTTCTCACTCTCGGATGGGGAATCTCCTTCAACATCTGCAGGGCAGAAAAAAGGAAAAGTACTCCAAAAGAGAAATTATTCTATTGAAACATCCAACAATGCATACGAGACTGGTGGCCCTCGCGCCACAAGAGTTATTGGTGCTCCTTGCAGCACAAAAGAAAGACCTCAATTACTTGAGGCAGGGAGAAGAGGTGTCCCTAGCGGCAAAATAGAAGGCGGAACCCTCTACGGGACAAATGATTTTAATGATTATTTGGAAAGTCAACCAACAGACTATGATAATGTTGACAAATTTATCTTTGATCCTCAAGATTCATTTGAAGATATTGACGAAGATCTAGAAACTCCTTCTACTTTTATCTCAGTCAAAGACCCATTTGGTGGGGAAATGTTTAATCCACTACAATCCATCACCCCCGTAGCACCGAATGGTGGCCTATGGATCATGTTGGTAAATATCTATCACAATGGGTTAGAAAACCCCTTGATATCAATACCCGTAATCTTTTAAGGAACAAATTCCCTCGCCCCTCTTCGGAGGACAAGATTTGTAACACTCCTAACCTTGATCCTGACCTAATCCCCTTTCTGTTCAAGTCTGGAAGAGATCCCAGAAAAAGAATCG